>NC_056733.1:1623636924-1623656924 GCF_019279795.1 Protopterus annectens | reverse complement strand
ACATATTTTTGAGACCCTTTATCCTTTTGGTGAGGAACTTTTGGGGCCTTTCCAGCTGCTGCAGGTGTCGGGTCAGATACATTCCGAATGGGGCATTGTACTCAATCATTGGTCTGATGAGTGATGAGTACAGGGGGACGATGACTTCCCTTGATCTAGATATGAATCCCTTCATGATCAGGTGGGCAATGTAGAAGGTCTTCCTAACTACTTTAGCAACGTGAGTGTCAAACGATAAGTTACTGTCAACCTGGGTCCCCAGATCCCTGATCACTTCTTCTGTGCTCAGTGGATTGCCACCTATATGGTAGCTAGGGGTAACCTTGTTTTTCCCGAAGGGTATGACTATGCATTTCTTGGCGTTTAACTTTAGGCCATGGCTCTGGCACCAGTTATCCATTTCTGTGAGACCCTTCTGAAGGATATCTGTGCCAGATGTGTTTTCGACTATGGCGCCCAGTTTGCAGTCATCTGCAAACTTTGTCAGCCATAACCCTCCTGTATTTGCTTGTACTTCAGAAAAGTAGATGCCGAACAAGAGTGGGCCCAGGACTGAGCCCTGTGGGACACCACTTGTGACAGGCTTTGAGTCTGACATGGCGCCAGCAACTCTGACCCTGTGGGTTCTGTCACTTAGCCAGTTTGCAACCCATCTTGTGATGTATGGGTTTACATTTAAGCTGATGAGTTTTTCAATGATACCTGAGTGGGGTATTGTGTCGAAAGCCTTTGCCAGGTCGAGGTAGGCTGTATGGACTGCCTTTCCCTCATCAATGGCCTTGGTGACTGTTTCGAAAAAGTCAACCAAGTTTAAAAGGCATGATCTGCCTTTGACAAAGCCAAACTGGGTTGGATCCAAAGTCTGCAAGTTCCCTATGTCTTTATTTATGAGTTCCATTATGATCCTCTCCATGGCCTTGCAGATCAGGCTTGTCAAGCTGATGGGACGGTAATTTCCAGGGTCGGTGGAGGCACCGCCTTTGTGAAGTGGGACCACAGTTGCCATGCGCCACTCCTTGGGTACATATCCTGAGGTGAGGCTAAGATTAAACAGCTGTCCTAACTGCGGGTTTAATTCCTCGTTGAGTTCGTGGAGCACACAGCTGGGGACACCATCCGGTCCCATGGATGCTGTGTTTTTCACCTTGGAGAGAGCAGTTCTCACCTGGGCGTTTGAGATGTTTGGGGGGCTACAATCCTCTGGTGTAGATATCTCTCCTTTTGGGGGGGAGAAGTTTGCACTGAACCTGTCAGCCAGTATGTTGGCAATGTCTGTAGGTTCAGTAATTTTCACATCATTTTGAACTAATTCTGAGCATATCTGGGAGTTTCCTCCCAGGTTTTTAACATAGCTAAAGAAGGCCTTATGATTGTCTTTTGAGTCCTTAGCGATTTTTCTCTCAAAATTTGCCTTGGATGATTTTGTGAGAGCTCTTAGTTTTTTACTTATAATGATCAGAGGTGTCTTACCTTTTAAGAATTTTGCTCTATCTTGTAGTAGCTTCCTCCTTTTGTTGTAGAGCTTGTTTATGGCTGGGGTCCACCAGGCTGGATGCTTGCCTTTGGTACAAAGAGTCTTTGTTTTGTTTGGGATTGCCTGATCCATGCAGCCCTGTAGGTGCTGGTAGAAGGCATTTGTAAGTGATTCAGTGGCTTGAGTAATGTTTGCCGCCGGCTCGGTGGCCTTAAAGGTGACCACACTAGTCTTTAGAAGTGTGAAGTCAGCTTTTGAGAAGTTCTTCACTGTGGTCTTTTTTATCTCAGGTGGGGGCGGGATGAGGACCTCCAGTGAGATTAGTTTATGATCTGATCTCACCAGTGAGGGGTATACTTCCGGTGTTGAACATTGTGATCCCATGTTCGTGATGATGAGATCAAGTATGTTTTCACCTCTTGTGGGATGGTGACTAGTTGTTCCATGGCATTTGAGTTTATGAACTCCAGGAACCTTTGGGCTAGAGTGTTTGGGCTTGAGTAGTGATCCCAGTCTATATTAGGGTAGTTGAAGTCACCTAGTATGATGGTGTTTGGAGATACATTTATCCCCTCCAGTGTTTTCAGGAAAGCTATGTGAGGTTCCTGAGTTTGAGAGGGTGGCCTGTAACATGCTACAAATTGCAGAGCAGTCTTGCCTATGGTTAATTGCACCTGGATGGTCTCCGATGCATCGTGCGTTGCCACCAACCTTGAGGTGTGGGTGTCCTTGATGAATATGGACACCCCCCTCCTTTCTTGGTGTTGTCCGGATTTTGGGGCGGAGCATGATATGAGGTAAAACCTGATAGTGCTGGGGTGCTCTCAGGAGCCTTGAACCAGGTTTCAGTCACAGCACAGACATCAATGTTCTCCATACTGAGAAGGGCCTCGAGTGCGTGCATCTTGAGGTTGAGACTTCTGGCATTGAGCAGCATTACCCTTAGTTTTTCCTTTTTGTGTTCTAGGGTGGTAGGTTTAGAATTTGAGCCTTGCCTAAAAAAGGCACTATGGGGGTGGCAAGAGCCTTTGCCAATATCCGGAAGCCCAGTGGTGACAGGTGCAAGCCATCCCTTGTGAAGCAGCGTGGCTTGTCCAGCATGTCATCCCAGGCAGACAGACATTGGATCCCCTTTGAATGACACCAGAGTTTAAGCCAATTATTAAAGCAGATCATCTTATCTCTGTATTGTGGCATCATTCTTGGTGAAGGTAGGATACTGCTCAAGGTCAGGGTCATACCTGCCTGGGCTACATAATCAGAGAGCTCCTCAATGTCTCTTTTCATGTAGTCCAAGGAGGTACGTCTCAGGTCGTTTACTCCAGCGTGGACAATGACCGAGTCGTACTTGTACCTGCTGTTGAGAGACCTGAGTGCTTGCGTTATGTGGCGGATTCTAGCGCCCGACAGGCAGCTTACTGTGACCTTCTCCTTACTCATTCTGGTGAGCGGGACGTCAGTGTGTCTGACTATGGAGTCACCAATGATGAGTGTGTCTGGCATTGTGTTTGGCCTTAAGGGCTGTGACTGTTTGGCACACTGACTGTGTGGTCTATGTGTTGCATGTGTTGTGTCCTGAGGTGGTAGTTGTTTGGGCGTCTGCTTTGGTGGCCTCTGCTGTTTTGGTAGATTTTTGATCAGAGCCTCTGAGTATGTCTTTGTGTGTTTATGTGTATGATTTTAAGTTGTGATAGTACTATGTGAGACTGGATATGTGGTGTGTGTGGTTACCATCTCCTCCTGTCTGGTCTTGCCAGTCCTATGTTGAGAGAGCTCAGCCTCCAGTTTGGCTGTATAGTTGCATCTCACACATGTATTTGTGTTTTGTGGGAGGAGGAGAGGGTTGTCTGTGTACATGAGGCAATTGTAACATTGCCTCAATATTCCAAGGTTCATCAGCTGAGCAGGAGAGGACACTAGCAACTGATCCCTCGACATGCTAGAAGGAATAGACAAAAAAACTTAAAAAAGACTCCGGGGGATGTGGGTGATCGAGAAGGGGATAAAGGATCTCTCGATATATATAGAGTCCAGTTTCCTCCTATGTGGTAAGTGATTTGAACACACTGGATTGGCCGTGGGTGTGTGTATGAGTGAGTGGTATGGATGAACTACCGTGGCAGGGCTAGCCACCTGCTGCTGTAAACCTTGGCTCTAGATGATTGTCACTGTTGAAGTGACAACCTGACCCCATGTACAAAGTGGGAAAAAGGGGTTGAGGATATATATATATGTATATATATACATATATATAATTACGCACACATACACACACATATATATATATATATATATATATATATATATGTGTGTGTGTGTGTACACACACACACACACACACACACACACACACATATACACACACACACACAGTGTCAGGCATACAATTAAACTAAATTTTACAATGTAAGAATTTGTGATGAAGAACTCATTATACAGTTCTAGTGCATTATTGGTGGGAAAATGTGTAAAATGGCATATTAATGTAAGTATACTTAAACCAAAATGGTCACGTTGTAAACCGTCTTATAAATGTGACAGCTTGCATTGAATACTGATTTCTGTAGATGATGCTCTTAGTTCTAATCTCACTGCAGTCGACTGGTGTGTGTATGTGTGTGTGTGTGTGTTTGTGTGTGTGTACTCAGAAGACTGTAACTGTGCTTCCTACAGTCAGCATTGCAGTAACATGGAGGACAAATATTCTATCAAAGGTACTAGAACTTGTCAGAGATTTGGGATAAAAAGTCCTTTGTGGTCATTAGCCTAGTACACACCTATGAACCTATGAAGAAGAAGATCTTAGTGTATCTAGGCAATTCAGATCCTATATCCCAGCTCAAAAAATTATTTTGTTAGTTACACCCATTTGCTCACCCAATATTTCTAAAAGACTACTTTGTAGGGAATGTTTTAAATCAGCCAACTCATTACACTCCCAAAACATATGTTCCCAGTTACCTTTTTCTTCCAGGTCACACCTCTAACATTTGCCACCTACCTGAGGAAAATTTCTTTGGAGTCTGCTTGGGATATACAAATACCTATGCAAACGCTATCAGAGGTATATCAGTGTTAATAACTTTTTGTCCTAGTTGAAAGGTTAGCTAGAGGGAAGGTGGCCAAGTTTTCAGAAAGTGTAAGATTCCTAATGTGATATCTGAAAGTTAGGTAATTGTACAGTAGCATCCAGTAGAGGAAGCAAGTGTGGAGCCTTAAGCAGATGGTACAGGAAAAGGTGTGGCCTGAATAAGAGCTGCTGACAGAACTATAGTGAATTTATATGAACAACATTAGATCACTTTAAATTTCTTTTTAATAAGGAAGCAGACCTCATTGAAAGATGCTACTTTTTCAGATATAGACTTAGAACATCATCTGAATCAGTGATATGTTTGGAATTACATCAGATTCAAGTCATGGAATCATAGGATCATAGGAGGTTACTAGGCTATCGACGCGGACGGAGGTAATTTCAAGCCTAGCCATTTCATCCCAATGTAATTCTATAGATACTCTAGTCAATACCCAGAATGGTGTTTATTAATGACTGCCCATGTCCAGGCGGGCTGTGGGTGCTATCTCCGGTAAGAATTTATGGTGCCCCATCCACTCTTCCAGGTTCCTTCTGAACAATGTCATAGAGGTGTTTTGCTTCACATGAATTGGCAGCCTATTCCAAAGATGCGGCAGTCACTAAGAGACAAATATGTCCCTCCAGAACATCTTAGTCAAGTCGCAGGCAATATTTAGGTCCTTGGAATGGGTAGCTCTAGTCCCTTTTGATTTGTGGATGTGCAGCAAATTCATTAGGTCTGGGTCGGAGATTGCTCTGTAAGTCAGGCATGTCTCCCTTAAGAAGTCTGTATGATACTGAGTATAGTGACAGGGACTTTAGTCAGTCTGTGTAAGGTGTGTGCTGGAATCCCATGATCTTCTTAGTTAGAAATCTCTGAGGTCTCTCCAATTACTGCAGGTGCTTTGCACGGTACATGCCAAGAGGGGTATTATACTCAATTATGGGCCTGATTATTGATGAGTATATAGGGGTTATAACCTCCATTGCTATAGAGGTGATGCTTTTGCTAATCAAGTGGGCTACATAGAAAGCCTTCCTTACTACAACTGAGACATGGTGGTCAAAGTTAAGGTCAGAGTCTGCTTGTGGTTCCAGATCTCTTATCACTTCGTAGGTACAATGAGTATTGTTGTTAATTTGATAGTGTGAAGGGAAATTGTTTTTACTGAAGGGAATGATGATTCATTTCTTTGCATTCAATTTGAGACTGTGACTAAGACACCAGTCGTTGGTCTGCGTAAGACCCTCCTGAAGTATACTGATATAATTTGGGGATGCAATAATTGCACCAAGTTTGCAGTTGTCCGCAAACTTGATCAGCCACAGCCCCTTGGTTTTGGCCTGAACTTCTGAGAAGTATATACCAAACAGTAGGGGGCCCAGCACAGACCTTTGTGACACCCCACTGGTGACAGGTCTGCTGGATGTTATGGAGTCACCTATTTTGATAGTGTGTGACTTGTTTGTGAGCCAGTTAGAAACCCATCTTATAGTAATGGGTTTTATAGGTTCATAGGTTCATAGGTTCATACTAGGCTATCTGCCTAAGGGCATTTATAAGCCTAGCCCATAGTTATGTGGCTTTCGCCACCCCTTTAGTTTGAATAAAAACTATGCCTATCATTTTGCTGTGCCTCTGTCAAGCAGTGACGCTGAAGTAATCCCTGGGGTATATCTGCAATCTCCCATCCATTGGTCAAGATTCCTCTTGAACAAGACCAGAGAGGTGCTCTGCCTCACATGTACCGGGATTTTGTTCCACAGCATAGGGAGTCTCTGGGTGATGAATCTGTCCCTCCAGCACGTTCTATTTATAACCGTGTCAAGGTTTAAGTCTCCCGCCCTTGTGGTTCTGAGGGATCTAGATTTTTGAGGTGAAGCATATTCATCAAATCTGGGTTTGACATGGCCTTATATGTCAGGCACAGGTCACCTCTGAGCAAGCGGTATGAGACTGAATAGAGCTGGAGTTCTTTCAGTCGGGCAGCATAAGACATATTTTTGAGACCCTTTATCCTTTTGGTGAGGAACTTTTGGGGCCTTTCAAGCTGCAGCAGGTGTCTGGTCAGATACATTCGAACAGGGCATTGTACTCAATCATAGGTCTAATAAGTGATGAGTACAGGGGACGATGACCTCCCTTGATCTAGATGTGAATCCCTTCATGATCAGGTGGGTGATATAGAAGGTTTTCCTAACTACTTTAGCAACATGAGTGTCAAACGAAAGGCTACTGTCAACCTGGGTCCCCAGATCTCTGATGACTTTTTCTGTGCTCAGTGGATTGCCACCTATATGTTAGCTAGGGGTAGCCTTGTTTTTCCCAAAGGGTATGACTATGCATTTTTTGGCGTTTAACTTCAGGCCATGGCTCTGGCACCAGTTATCCATTTCTGTGAGGCCCTTCTGGAGGATATCTGTGTCAGATGTGTTTTCGACTATGGCGCCCAGTTTGCAGTCATCTGCAAACTTTGTCATTCAGTTTGCCAAGTTTATTGGTAATGCCTGAATGTAGGACTGTGTCAAACACTTTGCCAAGTCATGGTGTGCTGTATGCACAGATTTCCCCTCATCAATGGGTCTGGTCACATTTTCAAAGAAATCCACCAGGTTTAACAGGTAAGATCTACCGTTCGTGAAGCTGAATTGGGACAGATCCAGGGTTTAGAGGTCACCTGTGTCTTTATTTATGAGGTCCATTATGATACATTCCATGGCTTTACAGATGAGGCTGGTCAGACTTATAGGTCTATAATTCCCTGGGTCAGTTGCTAAGCCACCTTTGTGGAGGAGAATAACTGTTGCTTTTCTCCATTCTGCAGGAACAAAGCCAGTGGTTAGGCCGTGATTGAATAAGGTACTTAATGGTGATGCTAGTTCATGTTTTAGTTTGTTTAGAAGACAGCCTGGAATGTCATCTGGACCCACAGAGGCTGTGTTTTTTCCTTAGATAAGGCCTTAATGACCTGCTGTTCAGATATGTAGGGTGAGGGGGAGTTGGGGGCAAGGTTTGTGATAAGTTTGGAGGGGATAAGGGAGTGCAATTTCAACAAATCTGTCTACTAGAAGGTTTGCTATATCTGCAGGATCAGTGTGTGTGATACCATTAGTCACTAATTCGGCACATGATTGGGTCCACATTCGCAGCTGTAAAAGGCCTTATGATTTTCCTTGGTTGTGATTGCTAAGTTTTTCTCAAAGTTACTTTTAGAGGATTTGACATGTTGTCTTATTTGCCAGTTGAGGCTGAGGAGGTTGCTTTTCCATTGTTGTGGCCTCACCTTAGTTTTCTCAGCAAATTTTTGCATTTGTTGTAAAGTTTGTTGATGCTGGATGTCCACCAGGATGGCTTTTTTCACTTGGGGCTCTTGCTTTGATTCTCTCTGGAACAGCTGAGTCTATACACTTATACAAGTGATTGTACAGGGCTTTAGTGTAAGCTTTAGTGTAGTTACCACTTCCAGGTGGGGGGAGTGGGGCTTGGAATGCATTTATATCTTCCTCTAGGAGAGTATAGTTTGCCTTGGTGAAGTTTTTTAGTCTGACTTCACCCTTTGTGAGTTCTGGTGTTAGTGCCAGTTTTAGGGTGACTGATTTGTGGTCAGATTTAACTAATGTGTGTCCGACAGTTGCGGTGGTGCATTTATTTGTCATGTTAGTGAGGACCGTCTCTGGTATGTTTGTTCCCCTTGTTTGTATTTGAACAATTAGTTCCAGGGTATTTGAGTTAACAAAGTCAAGGAATCTTTAGCACTAGTGAGTTAGAGCTAGAGTAGGTTTCCCAGTTAATGGTGGGATACTTGAAATCCCTATGGCCAGAGTGTTTGGCAATGTTTGAATTGACTCCAGTTTGGTCAGATAGGCCTTGTGCGTATCATGATCCATGGAGGAGGATCTATAACTAGCTATGACATAAATGGGGGGATCTTAACCACAGTAATCTGAACATGTAGTAACTCCATGGAGTTGTCCAGTCTAACTAGTTGGGAGGTGAATTTATCTCTAATATAGATAGAAACACTGCCTCCTTTGGTTCTCACATGTTCATTTTGAAGGTGTAGAAGGCATTATAGCCATGCAAGGCCATATAACTCTCTGAAACCTTGAACCAGGTTTCTATGACTGCCCAAATATCAGCATCTTCCAGTGATAGAAGTGCTTCCAGTGTGTGCAGTGTTTGGTTTTAGCTCCTATCATTTAGCAGCGTAACCCTTATTTTGTTATGGTTGGCAATCAAATGGAGGTTATGTAGATCAATGGTGTAAAATAAACAAATAAACAAACAAAAAAACTTTACACAGAGAAGAAAATCCACCAAAACCCTTAATAGAGATTGTGTTTTTGTCTTTTATTATAGTATTCTTCAGATTGACAATCAGATCTATACAGTATATCATAAAAAATCAAAATCAAATTCAAAGTAATCTTTATTGTTCATAGGTTCATAGGTTCATAGGTAAGTACTAAGCTGTCTGCCCAAGGGCATTTATAAGCCTAGCCAGAATGTGTTGGCTTTCACCTCCCCCTTAGATTACTTCCCTGTGCCTCTGTCCAGCAGAGCCATTAGTTCCCTGTACCACTGTCCAGCAGAGCCACTGCAGTGATCCCCGGGGTAAATTTTCTGTTTCCCATCCACCCGTCAAGGTTTCTCTTGAAAAGTGTTAGTGTGGGGCTCTGCCTGATGTATATTGGAATCCTGTTCCAAAGCATGGGGAGTCTCTGGGATAGGAATCTATCCCTCCAGCATGTCCTATTTATCGTTGTGGTGAGGTTTATATCTCTAGAGCATGTGGCTCTTCGGGATTTGATTTGTTTTTTGTTTTTTTTAGGTGGAGCATGTCCGTCAATTCTGGGTTGGACATGTACTTGTATGTCAGACAGAGATCACCTCTGAGTAAGCGGTATGCAACCAAGTACAGCTGGAGTTTCTTGAGTCGGGCTGCATAAGGCATCTGTTTGAGACCAGTAATCCTCTTGGTGAGGTACTTTTGTGGTCTTTCCAGCTGTTGCAGGTGTCTTGTAAGGTACATCCCAAATGAGGCATTGTATTCTATGATGGGAATAATGAGTGATGAGTAGAGAGGCACAATAACCTCTTTTGTTCTAGATGTGAACCCTTTTGTGATTAGGTGGGCCACATAGAAGGATTTTCTAACCACCTTGGCAATATGATTATCAAAGGAGAGATTACTATATACTTGGGTCCCCAGATCCCTTATTACATTTTCTGTATTTAGGGGACTACCACCTATGTGGCAGTTCGCAGGTACTTTGTTTTTTACAAAGGGTTGACTGTGCCCTTTTTGGCATTTAGCTTGAGGCCATTATTTTGACACCAAGTATCCATCTCAGTGAGACCCATCTGGAGGGTGTCTGTATCAGCCGGAGAATCAATTATGGCCCCTAGTTTGCAGTTGTCTGCGAACTTGGTCAGCCATTGTCCTCTTATGCTTGCCTCTACCTCTGTCAGTCAGATGTACACAGCAGTGCAAGCTGAATGAAAATACGTTGCTTTGGTCCTCATGCAAGGCATAACAGTGAACACATAGCTTGAATGATGTATAGCCACGGTGGTGCAGTGGTAGCATTGCTGCCTCACAGCAAGAGGTTCTCCCATTCGATTCTCGGCTAGAGCACCTTCTGTATGGAGTCTGCATGTCCTCCCCGTGGTCAAGTGCCGTTCGAAAGACATGCGTGAATGGGCGTGCCTTAGTTGAAGGTTGGGCATCGGGCTGGCACCTCGGACCCATAAAAATCTACTGCCAATCATTAGCGGACCAGAGTTCCTCTGTGCTGACCCCTAACTGGGAAAAGCTGAAAGAAGAAGAAGAACATAGTTTGAATGACAGTAAGACTAATTCACATGCAGTAATAATTAAAATATTAACAACACAATAGATTACCACAATTGGAGAGGAAGACATTAGACAATATTATACTAGTAGGTATTGCAAGACTATGACTTCACATTGTGATTGCTTAGAATATTGCACTTCATCATTTGTAGTATGATATATTCTGATGTTCATGTTGCACATGTATGGAGTGGTGACTCACTCCTGACTATTGCACACTTGGGAAGTAATAGCATAAGAAATCAGGCTAACTCTACCAGTTATTTAAGCAATTTGCCACAGTGATTACTATAGATGATACTTCATAGCAAGTGGCATATTGAGATAATTATTCACTGTCGTGCCTGGCATTCAACTTCAGCAGCCTTATGGATAGAAGGAAGAAGCTCCTGTTCAGTCTAAATGTTTTGCAGTATAAGCTGCAATACCACCTGCCTGAGGAAAGGTGGAAGGAAGTACTTGCCATGGCCAGGGTGAGTGGGATCGTTGATTATCTTCCTAGTCCTTCCCACACACCAAGTCTCATACAGATCATCCATGGATGGGAGCGAGGAACCAATGACTATTTTACTGTCCTCACCACCCACAAGAAAGCCCTGTGGTCAGATGCTTTGCAGTTACCATAACAAACTGTGATGTTATTTGAGGAGATGCTGTCGATGTCCCATGTAGAAGGCTTTGAGGATGGACTGAGACAGGTTTGCCTTCCTCAGTTTACATAGGAAGTGCAGACATTGTTGTGCCTTCTTCACTGTGTGGCTAATATGAGTTGACCAGGATAGGGCATCTGAGATGTGCACTCCCAGGAACTTGGTGTTTTTGACTCTTTGTACTGCCATCTCCTTAACCACTGTGCATAGTGGACATTTCTTCTCCTGTGGTCAGTTTTTCCACTAGGACATTTAGGAACTTTTGGTGCATTTAAATTAGCAATATGTCTGGTAGGTATGGTCACTCCTATACCTCCTAGGTTCTACAGCTTGTCCACATTTTGTTGCAGTGTCTTTATGAGTTGCAAATAAATTAGTAAGAGATAGTGATATGTTATTAGAATGAGAAGAAATGCTGAGAACTCAGAGATGGTATGGAGACCCCTGGGAAAATTAAATGATTAAATGGCAAGTAGTAGTAGTTCTTAGTTATAAGTGTGCTGGCAAATCCCAGCCTACTAACCAGTGTGTAGTTTTAGAGAAACATTTACAAATGCTTATTTGCAATTTTTACCATAGTCTGGTTTGTGCAGGTTACTAGATTACAACATGCAGATTGTTTATGTATCTTTAATATAATGTAAATGTAACACTGCAGAGAAAAAAAAGTCTAAGACTGCATGTCATTTGGTAAATTGGACAACATTTAAAGGTCAGGCACAAATGTAGGTGGAACCAGTAAAGATGGCATATGTTGGTTTTCTCACCTGTTTACAATCTTGCCAGAAGGTAAGAGCACATTTGCATTAGTAACTCATGCTGATGATATATAGAAAGATTCTGACTGCAGATGAAAATTACACTGCCAACCAGCTCAACCTATTACTTGGAGGATAAGCTATAAATTCTTCTTATTTGACAAGTTAACCTCCTATCTCACGTTATCTTAAGGATGGCTTTATGCTTGTTCCATGCATTCCTGAATTCGGGTACTACTTGTGAATCTACAATCGCTTCAAGAACCCTGTTTTATACACATACCACCCTTTCTAAGAAATATTTCTTCCATGTATTTCTCTCTTGAGTTGCCAAACTGATATCCTGCATTTTTGTCCTCTTGTTCTCACACATACATTTTTTTGAAATACATTATCCACTTGAAGTATGTAGATTGACTGAAGAAGTTAATTATTCAGTCTTGTTTCTGTTCTGCTTCCATTGTCGATGTTTTTTATTGATTCTGAAGCAGAATATGCAGGTTTGATTCTCTCATCTGACATGTCTTTGCCCTGCAAAGTCACTATTCTATTGATGTCTTCAGCATTCATAAACTATTGCTGAGGGTCAGCTTCCGGTGATATCTCCTGTCCACCTGGTGAACTTGGGCATACTGGGGCAATGCAGCAATTGCCTCATGTACACAGACAACCCTCTCCTTCTAACACCCAACACTATAACCTGTGAGAGATCATTTACATAGCTAAACTGGAAGCAAAGCTCTCACCACCCAGGATTGTGCTAGACAGTCAAGAGGCAGAGGTTAACACCCGCACTACACATCAAGCAACACATAGCCCTTATAAACCCACACCACCAACACATAGCAACATTAAATCCACATATGCGGAGGCCCTTAACTGTAACCTGCCCAAGCAACAAGGACCTCCGAAGCTGAAACACAAACAAACAACAATCGCTACCAGTCACAAAGCTCACAACACCAGTGTGCCACCCAGCAACAGCCCCTAAGGCAAGACAACGTACCTAACACTTTAGTCATAGGTGACTCTATAGTCAAGCACACTGATGTCCCACTTAACAAGCTGAACAAGGAGAAAAGTGCAGTCAGCTGCCTGTCAGGTGCCAGGATCCACCACATAACGCATGCACTCAAGTCATTCCACAACAAGTACAAATATGACTCTGTCATTGTCCATGTTGGAGTGAATGACTTGAGACGTACCTCCCTGGACTACATGAAAAAAGACATGGAAGAGCTCTCAGATCATGTGGCCCAGGCAGGTATGACCCTAGCTCTGAGTAGCATCCTGATTTTGCCCAGAATGATACCACAATATAAGGACAATATGATTGACTTCAACAATTGGCTAAGCTTCTGGTGTCATTCAAAGGGGATCCAGTGTCTGTTTGCCTGGGACGACATTATCGACAGACCACGATGCTTTGCCAGAGATGGTCTGCACCTGTCGCCCCTGGGATTCAGGTTACTGGCGAAGGCTCTTGCCACCACTATAGTGCCTTTTTTAGGCAACGTTCAAAGGACAAAACTACCACCATAACAGGTACAAGCATGCAAAATCTGAAGGTAATGCTACTCAATGCTAGAAGTCTAAAACTCAAAATGCACTCTCTCGAGGCACTCCTAAAAATGGAGAACATCGATATCTGTGCAGTAACTGAGATCTGGTTCAAGGCTCCAAAGAGCACCCCTGCAATACCAGGCTACAACTCTTACCACACTTTTCGGCCATCAAACCAGGACTGAAACACTAAAGGTGGAGGCGTGTCCATTTTCACCAAGGATATTCACACCACCAGGCTAGTTGCCCAACACAATGCATCTGAAATTCTCCAGGTGCAACAAACACTAGGTAAGACTGCAATCCAAATTGTAGCTTGCTTCAGATTCCCCACCATGCCCCAAGATTCTTATTACACCTTTCTAAACATACTGGAAAATATTAAGATACAATCAGATACCCTAATACTGGGTGATTTCAACTACCCTGCCATTAACTGGGAAAACTACTAATGTACCAACACCTTTGCCCAATGGTTCTTGGAATTCATAAATTCCAACACCCTGGATCAACTAATCCATAGTCCCACCAGGGGCTCCAATATCCTAGACCTGGTCATTACCAACATGGGAAATCGATGCTCCACACCTATGGTCACCCCCTCGTTGGTCAGGTCTGACCATAAGCTAATCACCCTTAACATCCACATCCCGCCCCCACCCCCCAGTAAGGAAACCTCCATAAAAAACTTCTCCAAAGCCAACTTCATGCTACTCAAGTCAGAAGTGGCAAACTTCATGACACCCATGCAGACGGGAACTGAAAGTTTGACTGCTGAATCCTACACTAAGGCACTGTACGAGCACATCCACTCATGCATGAATCATGCCATCCCAAATAGAACCAAGATGCTCTCCTCCAAAAAAGGAAGCCAATCTAGTGGTCCTCTGCCATAAACAAACTTACAACAAAAGGAAGAAACTGTTGCAGAAGAGAGGAAAATCCCAGGATCCAAAAAAACTCCCTTACCAGCCTCAGTAAGAAGCTGAGATCCCTCATAAAATCCTCTAAAGCTAGTTACATAAATAAAGTTGCCAAAGATTCCAAAGACAACCAAGGCATTCTATAACTATGTCTTTCTTGGGTGACATAAGCCTGGGAACCTTGTTGGCTAGGCTTACGTAGGCCCTTGGGCTGATAGCCTCGTACCTACCTATGAAACTATGTTAATAATCTAAATGGCAATGCTCAGATCTGCTCTGAGCTGCAACAGAATGGCATTAAATATATTGATCCCAAGGATATTGCCAATATCCTGGAAGATCAATTCAGTGCCAACTTCACCCTCCTCACACCCCCTAAATGGCCCATCTCAATACCAGAAGATTGCCAAATTCCGGTAATAATGGTGCACAGCTACAGTTATCCCACTCCACAAGGGGGGATCCACCTTGGATCCTGGGAACTACCTCCCCATCAGTCTGACAAGCCTGATCTGCAAGGCCATGGAACATATTATCATGGAACTTATAAACAAAGACAATGGCAACCTTCAAACACTGGACCCCACCCAGTTTGCGGTCGTGAAGGGCCGATCTTGCCTCCTGAACCTGATTGACGTCTTCGAATCAGTCTCCAGAGCCGTGGATGAGGGTAAGGTGGTCCACACAGCCTATCTGGACCTCGCCAAGGCCTTTGACACCATCCCCCACTCTGGAATCATAGATAGATTTACTAAGCTGGGCATTAATCCCTACATCACTAGATGGGTTGCCAACTCTCTTACTGACAAACCCACACTGTAAAAGTACCCAACTCCAAATCCAGCTCCAGACAAGTGACAAGTGGAGTACCTCAGGGTTCAGTCCTAGGACCGCCTTGTTGGGCATCTACTTCTCTGAAATACAGGCCAACACTAAGGGACTTAGTCTAAAAAAGTTTGCAGATGACTACAAACTGGGAGACATTATTGAAGCCCCAAATGATGTGGATACTCTACAGCAGGGCCTTACAGAAACAGATGCTTGGTGCCAGAGCCATGGGCTCAAGCTCAATGCCAAGAAATGTATAGTTATCCCCTTTGGGAAAAAACATGTACCCATGAATTACCACATAGGTGGCAGTACATTAAACACCGAAAGTGTGATAAGTCTTAGGGACACAGGTGGACAGTGGTCTCACCTTCGATAACCACATCACCACAACAGTCAGGAAATCCCTCTATGTGGCACACCTCATCACTAAGGGCTTTTCTTCCAGAAAAAAGGAGGTCATTGTCCCACTGTACTCATCCCTCATTAGACCCATTATAGAATACAATGCCCCGTTTGGTATGTACCTCTCAAGACCTCTGCAACAACTGGAAAGGCCGCAGAAATACCTCACTAAAAGAGTCACGGGCCTAAAGCAGATGCCCTATGCTGACTGCCTTAAAAACTCCATCTATACTCTGTCGCATATCATCTACTTAGAGGCAATCTCTGCTTGACATACAAGGCCATGTCAAACCCAGAACTGTTGGACATGCTACACTTAAAGAAATCCCAATCCCTCAGAGCCACACACTCCAGGGATCTAAACCTTGTCATCACAATAAACAAAACATGCTGGAGGGATAGGTTCCTGACCCAGAGACTCCCCAGACTCTGGAATAGACTGACCATACATGTCAAGCAGAGCGCCTCTTTGGCCCGCTTCAAAAGGAGCCGTGACGATTGGATGGGAGAAAGGAAATTCATTCCAGGGATCATGTCAGTTGCCCTGCTAGACAGGGGTCCAGGGAAGTAAATAGTGTGGGCAGAAATAGCCAGGGAATTGTTATGGCTAGGCTTGTATAGGCCCTAGGGCCGATAGCCTAGTACCAACCTATGAACCTATGGGACAATGAATGATGGTTGTGATTTATGTGAATGAGTCTTGTTTCACAGAAGCATGAGTGGATGAACTTGATGTGGCAATTCTGCAGTGGCTGATGGTTTCTTCATGGGGGCAAAATCGTATCCTTTTCATAGACACCTTATGAGGATAAATTACACCTCGTGTCACAGACACTGTCCATGAGGTTTGCTCTTTGAAACCCCCTAACTTATGTAACTAGCCCTGAGTTTACAAAACTTTGGGATAAAAATATAAAAACATTTATTGAATGTTATTTTGCTGAATCAGGTTTTCCTGACTGGGTTTCACTTTAACACTATTCAGTTGGACAACCAACTACCCCATCACTTCTTTCCTCTTGGTGATTCTTACTGCCCATTCCAGTATTTTACCAGCTTTCCTTGTTGGTTTGACTACATCACTTGCTTAGCTTTAGTTTAGATCATCCAGTAGAACTACTCTAGGTCATATTACTCTTCTGCTGCTGTTCCTACCTTTATCTCTTGGTTTCTTTGTCAGAAGTGCATTCATTTAACATTTTCTGCCACGTTAGACCTTTCTTTTAGTCTTCCCAAGCTGGTAGTCTTCCTTTCTACATGACTGATAATGTATTGCAATTTCTGTTATATCTAAAAATCTAATTATGCTCATCTAAACGTTTCATTGTCATTGTCCACACTATCTACTGAAGAACTCAGAGAATTCAGAAAATGTGTACTAAAGAATTGCTTATTTCTCTATTTGATAGATAGCTCCTGCTGCATGGAATGTCTGCAGAGCTGACTGTCATAATTTCTTGGGCATCTCAGCAATGATAACATTGGGAATGGATTGGACCACTTATTATTACTAGTGTTAAGAAGCATATTAAAATAAAAACTGCCTATAGCTTTTATTATCTTAAATGCAGAGGGACAATCCATGTTCAGATTTTCAAGAAGAAAAGGGTCAACTCAAATTTCACATTAGCAGTCAGTGAAGCAATGTGAACCTGTTGTCAGTACACCACTGATTACTGGATCTACACCCCTTCATTTCATATCTATTGTAGCTGTCATGTCACCAACTTAAAACAATAGAATGTAAGTTCTCAGCTGTTTGTGTTCTACCAATTAGACCTCATGTAAAACTATGATGGCCTGGCAGGGAAAGCAGATGGACCTAAAACAGCAAATTATGGCACTGGCAAACTGTTCAAGGAGTGAGCTGTTGAAGTTATTACATATTGCAGTCAACATATTATACGCCTTTCCTCAATCATATTCTTAGAACTGAATAAAAGGCAAGAAAATATGTATTTAGCAGACTAGAATTCTAGATTTAAAGTACTGGCTTAATAAGTGTTCAATGTTGGACAGAATTTCACTTTATATTGATTTTCAAAATTTCCTGATTAGCCATGTCACACAGATTCATAACTAATATGACATATGCAATTTAAACCTGTGCACAAAAACATGCTTAATTCCTTTTTTCAGTTTGTAAACTGTGAGACTAAGTGCAGCAGTACTGAACACTATCCATTTTATCAAAATCACTGCTAAACTTCACGGCATTCCCGTCAGTCCATATGCAGGTGCATATGATTTAAAAGTAAGCCTCCCCATACTGTGCCCTCTGTAAGTTCATTTTTTTGGGTCAGCATGCAGACGTCTTTAAAGTACTTGATTTCATGCATCACCTCTATTGCTGTTAGGTTTTATGGTTAGATTAGCACAGGATACTTTGGGTCTTCATCACACTGTAATTATACTGGCAAGAGAAAATGTCCGGGTATTATTTTTAAATACCATTCTGTGTCACCTTCAGGCCAAATTGGTAACATTTCCGATATTGTATAATTAGCTGTTTGGTGGTTTTTAATTTTTGGTCATTTTTTTTTTAAATGGTTAGCCGTATTTATTACTATTGCTTTGGCAGTTACCAAGCTTTATAATCAGTATGGGATAATCTGTACATATGAGATAATCAGTGCAAACCATTGCATAATGTCTGTCTGTGAATCCAGCTGGTTTGCATCACTGGTGATCTGAGATGCAGCAGTTGCACAGGTACCAGATGGCTGAAAGGGAAGAGGAGGAGGAGAAACTGTCAGTCATCTGTTCCAGGGGACTTGGGGGTAAACCTTGAAGAAGTGGTTCTACCAGTGTAATCTGCAGACGAGACCAAAGATCCTGGCTGAAATGCCAGCTGAGTGGTAGGGGGTTACATTAAATGCAGGTGTTGTTAACTTATCCATTTAAGTGGCTAGACTTTGATGATGCCAGTATATGCTGACTATGCCATTGCAGTATAATAACTCAGAGAAGAGAAGACATACATTAAAAACACCATCAGTATGACACATATTATCCATTGTCCAGATGTTATTTTTTTATTTATGTACATTGCTTCAAGTATCATCAGTTCTGAGTGGAACAATGAAAGAGGAACTTATGGTTAAGGGTGTGACTTGGATAGAAGAAATGGGGATAGGAACAATATATATATGTGTGTGTGTGTGTGTGTGTGTGTGTGTGTGTGTGTGTGTGTGTGTGCGTGTGCGTGCGCGTGCGTGTGTGTGTGTATATATATATATATATATATATATATATATATATATATATATACACATGTATATATATATATATATATATATATATATATATGGTCCCCTATCAGAAGCCTGAAACACTATAAGCCTGAAAATCAAAATCCTGAAACCAAAAGCCTGAAAATTCAAAATCCCGAAAACCCAAAATCCTGAAACTCAAAATCCTGAAAACACAAAATGGACATACTGACGTCATTGTGGCTTTGCTATTGTTAGCCCTGTGGTGTTAGGTCATGCGTTGGGTTCAGGTAAGTGTCAGTTGGTTTTATGTTAGGGTTAGGGTTTAAGTGAGTTAGGTTAGGCTTAGGTTAGGCATGTATGCAATAGTGACAAATATTGGGGTTAGAGGCGGATTAAGTGAGTTAGGGTTAGGGCGTGGGTCAGGTGAGTGTGCGATAGTGACGGACCTTAGGGTTAGGGTTAGGGTTAGGGTCAGGGTCAGTTGGTAGATATTAGTGTCTTTATAGTGACATATTAGCATTATTTGTGTTTTCAGGATTTTGAGTTTCAGGATTTTGGGTTTTCGGGATTTTGAATTTTCAGGCTTTTGGTTTCAGGATTTTGATTTTCAGGCTTATAGTGTTTCAGGCTTCTGATAGCGAACCATATATATATATATATATATATATATATATATATATATATATATGTATGTATACAGGTCTACTTCACTTGACCTAAAACCCATTTCACTGACACCCATTTCACTGATATTTAAGACACTTGTTGTGGGCTTTCCTTTACCTATGATTTGCTTGTGATAAAAAGAATTACTGTAACTTATAGTGCTGACTGTTAGAATTCCGACACTCGTAGAAAGTAGTGTTTTAGTGTTTCTAAATGTGGGGTTTTCTATTTACATTTTTATGGGAAGTATCTAAAGTAATTTAGCAAATATTTTGTGCATTCTCAGCAGTAGTGGCAGTGTATAGAGTACTGTAAGGCAAGTTAAAGGTATATGCCCTTTTCCCCACTGTATTGCGATCCTGGAGTTAGTATATATACCCCCCCACCTAGTTTGGTTGCACATTGTCCCATTTTTGTTAAGAGGCTTAGTAAGTAGTTTTTAAGTTCTGGAAAGGGTTAGTTATTGGTGTTCTAAGTGTGCTTGTCTATGGTTTAAGAATTAGTATGTTGAAATTCAGCATTATAAGCTGTTGGTGAAATGAGAGTCAGTCAAATGAGTTGTCAGTCAAATGAAATTTAGGTCA
>NC_056733.1:1623616924-1623634424 GCF_019279795.1 Protopterus annectens | reverse complement strand
CTCAAATTCTCACAAATCTTAACTCAGCACTCCTGACCAGACTCAAATCTACCTACAACAAGGTAGCTAGATTTGCTGCCCAACAAACTTACAAATCCCATCACTGTCTCTCTCTAAAACACCTAAACTGGCTTGAATTACCCCACCAGCTTCTTCTTTCTCAGGTCCAGATCATCCATTCTATCATATACCAGCCTTCCTACTGCCCAGCACAATCGCCTCTCATCTCCCATTATTCTCTCTTCAAACCTCTCCAAAGCTCTAACCAAGACCTACTACAAATCTATAAACCCAAGTCTAAATTTGGATGTAACATGTACAGCTATCACCCCACTATTGCTTGGAATAGGCTCCCACTAGAAATCAGGACCCTTACACACCCTAAACAATTTAAGACAGCCACCAAAGAGCACTTTAAAAGTCACTGGTCCTGCCACTGCACTCTCCCTCCTTAAACATCCCCTACTTCTCATACCTTAATCTACTTTTTGCCCTTAACTCACTCTTCTCACTAGCTCTCTCTAATCTTCCTTGACTACTGTTTGTACCATCTTCTAAAATCTATTAAGCAAATCGCCTCAGAGAAACATTCTATTGTAATTGTCTTAATGCAACTACATTATGATAAAACTGGGTTGTTGTAACCACTTACCCCCAAAACTATATTCATCTTAATGACGTATTTCTTTTTATACATCTTGTAATAGTTATGCCATACTCCTGATTATTGACACTGTATAACATTGTATTGCTACTTAATGCTTTGTAATAATCCTGTAACATTGCTGTTTAATGCTAATTTATAATGAAAATTGTATAATATGTTGGAGCTTTTCTTCCTGGGCCTCCGCTGAAAAAAGGCCTTCAGCTCAGTCGGACAATCCCGGTCAACAAATGTAAAATAAACATATATATGTGTTTATATGCATATATACAAACTCAAGTATTTTAGCATTTGAATTAGAAAAAGGAACATTTTTTTCTTGACAAATAAATCTTAAAAATACCAAGTAAAATGTCAGGAAAGGCTGCAAACATGATATTTACTTAGTAGCAATTATTTATAAAATGAGGAGTATTTTAAAATTTTAAAAGAATAGGTGTGCACAAAGATAAAACCATTTAGCTTGCAAATATAATGGCACAGTTGTTCAGCTCTATACATTCTACAAAATGGTGTCTGTTTCATTTACTTAGATCACTCAGACTATTAATTCCAGAAATAAAAATGTTTAATCCCACAGTTTACCTTACTCATGCATTCTAATACTAATCCTGTCCCTGACCTTAACTCTACCCCTATACATTAAAAAAAAAAAAAACTTTCCCTAATGTATCACTGTTCACTCAAATTTGAGTTAGAGTTTAGTGACCACAAAAGGAATACTGTTTGTTTTCTTTTTCAGTGACTTTGTATTGATTTTTTTCTGGTCTGAGCTCATTTTATGGGGGTGCATTACTCATAGGTTCATAGGTAGGTACTAGGCTATTGGCCCTAGGGCTTATTTAAGCCTAGCCAAAAAGGTACCCTGGTTGTTTCTTTGAATTTTAAAGTAATTTTTAAATGTATTATAGTATTATTTCTGCATTTGCACTACATTTTTGCATGTTTTTTTTTTTTTGGGGGGGGGCACTTAATTCTCTTACGAAGTTATGATATTGTTTTAGGTACAGTATACATTAATCATTTTGTAACAAAATGATAAGGGGGGGGTATACTGGGTTTCTTAGGAGAAGACAATACTGCAGAGAATGCAATTAATGCTGCAAACTTTAAAACCATATAGCACAGGTGGCCTCAGTGCTACATAGCTTTTGCCTTTTTCATTTGTGCATTTTGTCTCTGTGGCATAGATAAATGCACATATGTACCTTATATCTTACTACATTAGTCATTCTATGCAATGCATTTTTCATGGAATGCAGGGGCAGCCCTGGCTGTGATCCAGATAATCCATGTTCAAGTAGTGGCACAAGCATTGAAGAAGCCAGATGAGGGTGGCTGAGAGTGAGTGCCTAACATGGCCAAATTATTCTGTGGGATAGAGGTGATATAGTTTGTTGCATGGCTGACAGCTACATGCATGTAGGTATATGGCTGCAAAACTATAGGCTAGAATAATTCCACACTGCATTAATAGGGGGTTGGCATGTGTGGCTGCACACATGCACCATGTGTGAAAAATGACTGGGGAAGTTGCATGTCACTTACAGTTACAGTCAAGGACAGCTTATCTGAACCACCTGACTGCTACCACTTAGAGAAATTAATGGGCTGTCAGGGAGTGAATGGATCTGATTCTTACCCTTCAGCTGCATAATGAGTGCGGAAAGAAACCCAAAATGATGGTGGTAGGGAGGAGAATAACAAAAAAATCAAATGCAGGTGCAGCACTCTCAATTTTTAAAGGCGCACTACTTAAAAAAACTACAACAGGTGCAGTTTTACAGTAATGTTATTAATAACACATTAGCTTATTTGCCAAAAATCCACAGAATGATTGTGTTTAATGATAAATCTACTTGAGGTACTTATAAAATTAATTTTTTCATGTCTTAGCAAATAGTCCTAAATAACTTTAACAAGAAATAAAGGTAGCATGAATATGAAAACAGTATAGCACTCATTTATTAATGAAGATATAATACTTTGATACAGATATAAAGGAAAATATTGCTAACATCCCTTTGAAAATGTGGCAGATACATAAGGTAACACATATAGTGCTTCACTTAGTATAAGTTATTGCTGAAATGTATACATCTTACCACTCTGTATGCGTATGTGTAAGACAGAGAGAGTAGTTATTTATCCTTTCTGTGTTAGCTTTTGTAACCATGAAATGTAAGTGTGTGTGTAGGTTTTGTGGGGGTTAAGTGTCGGTTGTTGCAGTGTCAATGAAAGTTGGATTACTAGCCATTCTGCAATGAGCAGTAATAATCTCAATGATGATAGATCAGTAGCAGTTGGGAGGTCAGTGCTTTACCTTACCAAGTGATTGATTCACAGAGAAAACACCTTTATCAAACCTAGAGAGCACACAAATGAAACAAAATATTTCCTTTGCTGTTAAAACATTCTACTCTGTTTGAGATCAGTGTGCCACTTTTGTGAGCTTGTCACTCTCTACGGATTTTTTTCTGGGTCCTAGCATTGTTTAGAAATGTGGATTCAGCTGGGTGTCAGGGCTGTAGGTGACACCTTTGATGAGTTCCTTTGCATTCTCATGACAACATTTTCCTTATATGCAGGATTTTTCTTCTTAAAAGTGGCAGTATCCATTCTATACACACCAGAAGAATGCACTATGCCCTGTTTGGTTACAGACTGTGAGGTAAATCGATTGTAATCAGTTTGTAGTTAGCTGTTTTGATGGAACATTTTAATATTATCTCCAGAATTTCACCTCTTTTCAGCAGATATAAATCAGTTATCATACAGACTATACACAAGAAATACTTCTTTGCCTGAAAGAAGTTTTCTTTGAAATATATGATGTTAGCAGATGTCCGACACAGTAACCTAAGTTGGCATACTTCGTCCTTGTTTTTGCAGTATTACTTTGTCTGCTTATGTGTGTCGAAGGCAGATGTCTCAGGCCAGACTTCTTGAATTGAAGGGCACTCCATACCCAGAACATTCTGTAGCCACACCTATGTCAAGCTGACATTCATCTGTTCATTTTCTGACGTGATATCTGGGAGAAGTGCAGTATTTGAATGATCAATAATGAAATGCTTGACTACTAAGAATGACTAATTAAGAAAAATATTTTTTGAAACGAACAAGTCTAACAAACACACCATTTAATTGGATCAGTTATCAACACTGTTTTGTACTTTTTACATACTTCTAAATATCTTACTTTAAAACAGAAAGAGGGAAAAGAGAAATGTTGTAATACTGTAGTATGTTCAGGAAAGAAATGTCAGTTGTATGAAGAAATACTGAGCAAAATGTATCAAAATTTTGAAAATTTTCAGATACTTCTCACATTTTTTACTTGAAACAGGTAGATATCTGGGTGCATTGTTCATTTATTTGTTTGTTTGTTTATTTATTTACTTGTTTATTAGCATTTGTTTATCGAGGAAAGTCCACTGGGCCAAAAAGAGCCCATTTTCTGTGGAGGCCCGGGAAGAAAAGCTCTACAAGGCAGTTAGTACAAATAGTACAAAACATTTAAAACAGTTAGTAGATCACAAACAGTATTATCAAAAAACAGAGCAGCATTATACAAAAACAGAATAAGAGCATGTAGACATACTATATATGCAAATTAAAACAGTTTGGAGTTACATAGTAACTAAGAAGTCATATTATTCTACATTTAGAGATAATATAGTGATAACAGGTTCAAGGCCCCAGAGAGCACCCCTGCATTACCAGGCTATAATTCATGCCACACATTTTGGCCACCTAACCTGCACTGAAACACTAAAGGTGGAGGCATGTCCATATTCATTAAGGATATCCATACCTCCAGGCAAGATGCTCAGTATAATGCATCCAAGGTTATCCAAGTGCAACTAACTCAGGGCAAAACCGCAATCCAAATTGTAGCTTGCTACAGACCCCCCACCATGCCCCAGGATTCCCTCTCCTCATTTCTTGATACACTGGAAAATATTAGAGTACAACCAAACACCCTAATAATGGGTGATTTCAACTACCCCACCATTAACTGGGAAAACTACTCATGTACCAACTCTTTTGCTCAATGTTTTCTGGAATTCATAAATTCCAATGCCTTGGATCAACTTATCCACACCTCCACCAGAGGCAGCACTATCCTAGACATGGTCATTACCAACATGGGCAACCGGTGTTCCACACCAGAGGTCAATTCCTCTTTGGTCAGATCCGACCACAAGCTAATCACCCTAGACATCCACATCCCCCCCCACCTCCCATTAGGGAAACCACTGTAAAAAATTTCTCCAAAGCCAACTTTACACTTCTTAAGACAGAAGTGGAAAACTTCACGACACTCATGCAGATGCACAATAGAGGTACGACTGCTGAAGCCTACACAAATGCACTTTATAAGCACTTACATGAGTGCATGGATTGTGCAATCCCTAACAGAACCAAGATGCTATCCTCCAAAAAAAAGGAAGCCAATCTGGTGGTCCCCTGCCATAAACAAACTCTACAACAGAAGAAAGAAACTGTTGCAAAAAAAGAGTAAAATCCCATGATTGGAGGAACTCCCTGGTCAGCTTCAGTAAAAAGCTGAGATCCCTCATAAAATCCTCCAAAGCTAGTTACGAAAACAAAATTGCCACTGATTCTAAAGACAACCACAAAACATTCTATAGCTATGTCAAGAATCTCAATGGAAACACACAGATCTGCTCTGAGTTACAGCACAATGGCACTAAATATACAGAACCAACTGATATTGCCAACATCCTGGCAGATAGGCTCAGTGCTAACTTTACCCCCACCCCCACCCCCTAAAGGGCCCATCTCTATACCGGAAGAATGCAAAGTTCATGTAATCACGGCTGCACAGGTAAAAACCACACTCTCCAAAGCCAAGAACACAGCATCCATGGGACCTGACAACATCCCAGACTGCATTCTACACGAACTACAGAACAAATTGGCACCCCACCTAAGTATCATGTTCAATCATAGCCTCACCTCAGGCTTTGTGCCCACTGAATGGTGCACAGTGATGGTTATCCCACTCCTCAAAGGGGGAGCCACCATGGACCCCAAGAACTACTGCCCCATTAGCCTGATGAGCCTGGTCTGCAAGGCTATCTAATGTATCATCATGAAACTTGTAAACAATGACATTGGTAATCTCCAAATTGTGGTCCCCACCCAGTTCGGGTTTGTAAAAGGCAGATCATGTCTCCTAAACCTGATAGACTTCTTTGAAGCAGTCACCAAAGCCATAGATGAGGGTAAGGTGGTTCACACAGCCTATCTAGATCTCGCCAAGGCTTTCAACACCTTCCCCCACTATGGAATTATAGATAAACTCACTAAACTAGGTATAAATCCCTATGTCACAAGATGGGTTGCCAACTGGCTCACTGTCAGAACCCACACTGTGAAAGGAGCAGACTCCAAATCCGACTTCAGACCAGTGACGAGTGGAGTACCACAGGGTTCAGTCCTGGCTCCTCTCCTGTTTGGTATCTACTTCTCAGAAGTACAAGCTAGCACAGAACGTCTTTGGCTAATGAAGTTTGCAGATGACTGCAAATTAGGAGCCATAATCAAAACTCCTAATGATGTGGACATCCTACAAAAGGGTTTCATTGAGACAGATGCATGGTGTCAAAGCCATGGCCTCAAGCTCAATGCAAAAAGTGCATTGTCATCCCTTTTAGTAAAAACTCTGTACCCATGAACTACCACATAGGTGGTAGTCTACTTAACACTGAAAGTGTGATAAGAGACCTTGGGATACAGGTGGACAGTAGTCTCTCCTTTGATAATCACATTGCCACAGTAGTCAGGAAATCCTTCTACATGGCACACCTCATCACAAAAGGTTTCTCATCCAGGAAAAAAGAGGTCATTGTTCCCCTCTACTCGTCACTCATTAGAGCCATTAGAGAGTACAACGCCCCTTTTGGTATGTACCTCACAAGACATCTACAACAACTAGTAAGGCCACAGAAATACCTCACAAAGAGGATTATGTGCCTCAAACAGATGCCCTATGCAGACTGTCTCTAAAACCTCCAGCTTTACTCCATTGCTTATCGCCTACTCAGAGGCGATCTCTGCCTAACATACAAAGCAATGTCAAACCCAGAGCTGTTGGACATGCTGCACTTAAAGAAATCCCAATCCCACCGAGCTACATGCTCTAGGGACCTAAATCTTGTTACCACAATAAACAGAACATGCTGGAGGGATAGATTCCTGTCCCAGAGATGTCCCATACTCTAGAACAAATTACCTATCTATATCAAACAAAACTCCTCATTAGCACTCTTCAAGAAAAATCTTGATGATTGGATGGGAGATAGGAAATTCACCCCAGTGATCACTTCTGTGGCTCTGCTTGACAGGGGCACAGGAAAATAATTTTCTTGGGTGGCGAAAGCCAGGGTACCTTTTTGGCTAAGCTTATATAGGCCCTAGGGCCACTAGCCTAGTACCTACCTATGAACCTATGAACAGCAGTCATATAGAAATATTTACAAGTCATACAGAAATATTTACAAGGTACTCTAAGAGTAGCAGACAGCACAGTATTACAGGGCAATGTATAAATGATTTATTAACTAAATGGGGAGGCATAGCAATATGGTAGGGTGTAGATTGGTAGTATGGCTTAGAGGAATAGCTTATATGTATTTTAACTTGTGATACAAGAAGATTTGAATAGGCGACAATGTCATTTGAGGCAGATATAACATTATTCCTCTGTTTAATACAATGACAAATATTTCCCCATTTACTCTAATAAAGTGTTAAGGGAACAACCAGGCCAAGTATTTATTAATGTCCAGAAGAAAAAAAATATATGCAAAAGTACAGACACACTAATTTGTATACTATCAATATTTATTAGGTGGCTATGAATGAGCTACATTTTTTTACTGAATGTTTTGGGAAAAGTATACATTTGGAAGTATGAGTGCTATAGGGGTATGTCTGGCATTAAGGCCCAGATGGAGCACTTAATGCTCATATTTCAATTATACATTTTATCTGTGGGGTCCATTGCTTCCAGTGCCATACTATTGTTGTTCTGGTTATTGATAAGGAGAACTTAGTAAACTAGCCAGTGGTGGCTGTATATTTAATAATGTCATTAGTACCACAAGAATGTCATTCATTTTAGCACTAATGAGTGTGAAAGCTAGTTGATGAAGTTTAACAGTTACGGTGGAAAAGTGTTATTTTAATAACTCTTACTTAATTCATCAAATATTATTAATAGGATTGACACAAACAATACTATTTTATAAATTGCTTTGATTTTGAAACCCATTATACGCCAGACACTTCTTTGGAATTTTGTTCATCACAATTTCTTTCACCTTTTCTATTACTGAACTGAGAAATCCTGCGTGTAGAAACAAGTCTTTTCCTGCTGCTGCTGTATATGTAGGTGGGTGATGACTGTTTCCATGTTTTCTTGGTACTGCACCTATTTTCACTGAGTTGCACCCTGGCACTTCCTCAATTCGTATTATTATAGTGATGAATGTATCTTATCTGAAACTTGCTTCTTCATGCTTTTTCACCTTTAATGCTCTCTGGATGGAATTTTACCTATGAAAGCGAATATAATCAGTAAGGTTTTAGAGACGAGATGTGTTAAAATATTGATGTCTCAGTACTAGAATTTTTCAATCCTTTCTTCAGCCTTATAGGTGCACTTAGAATTGTGTTAGATTGGGTCGTCAGTAGAATTTTGTTACAGTGTGTTATATTTTGTTAGGTTGGGATATCAGCAGAATTTTCATAGGTTAGGTTATCAACAACAGTCTTCATGTTAATTGCATGATAAGGGGGGCTTTTCTTAGTACAGTACCACCATGTTTAAGAAATTTGTCAAATGTAACAAAAAAATCACACATCACACTTAAAAGTCTTACTAAAGGTTATGTGTGTATACTACCCTGAAATGATGAACAGTATTAAACATACCATTTATCTGTGCCTTAAAATTGCAAATAACCTTAAACACACACTTAAACATTAATGAGGAAGCCTTCACAACTTAGTATTTCGCATGAACTGTAATGGTGTTAAATATAAATGGTTAAAAGTGAACCGAGTCATAATTTAGTGGAAGTAGAGAAAGTAAAGAAGACAGAAATAGCAAAAATAAATTTTCCCAAAGACAGTATTGTTCTTTCAGGAGACAAAACCCTTAGAATGCCCCACAGACCCTGCTGTGGCATCTTGTCAGTTCAGCCATAGCTGCAGTTTAGAGAAAGGAGACACATTTACTTAATTGAGTTGTTTGTGATTCCATCGTTTGTGTATTTTAACTAACGTTTTGCTCGTAAGCTAATTTTGTGTGTGCCTCTGCATTAATACTAACTTCTTCCTTGTTTCCTAGCTGCAAACTACAGAGTTCAGAAAAATGTAAGCTGAGAAAAGCTATCTGAATATGGGTGGTAGTAACGCTTTGAAAGATGGTGCATACTTTCCAAACATCCCTACTTCCAAGGAGCTCGGTCGTTTTTATAACAACTTCCGACAGCTTTTTATAACCAGTCTTAAGTCAATGGGTTTATTCGCTGAACTATCTCCACCCCTGCCCTAAACACACACACATATACACATACATATATGCAGAGTGTGTTTGTCCTCACACACACACACACACACACACACACACACACACACACACACACACACACACACACACACACACACATAAACATACCTCCATTTCTCTCTCTCTATATATATATATATATATATATATATATATATATATATATATATATATATATATAAAAGTATATGTATATGTTTAACTGCACATGGCTCTGTGGTGTACAGTAGCATCAGCAGCAGCAGCTCCATCTCCTTGCTGAGGCTACACTTCCTTTAAGTATGTACCTATAACCTATGAACACCACAGCCTTCCTTTCTCAGATTCATTACTAGTTTAATACCTTTCAGCTGCCATCATGTATGCTCACTTATTTACATTTTAGAAGCCGCTGCCTGATGTTTGTACCACACCTGGGTTTTAGCACATGTTTGTAAACCAGGATACTCTGAAGAACAAAGACTTAAAATATCGTTTTTTTTGCTTATTTTGTGAAAGTAGTTAAGACAAAGATATGTATACCACACTAATCTGTACATACACACACACCTCACACACACACATATATGTGTAATAAATATATATAATATATATGTATATATATATATATATATATATATATGTATATATACATATATATATATATATATATATATATATATATATATATATATATACATACATATGTATATATATATATATATATATATATATATATATATATATATATATATATATATGTGTGTGGTTCCCTAACAGTTGATCGAGTTTTCAGAAACACAAAATTCATATGGTTGAAACCATATGATCGAATTTTTGAAGACTCAAAGCTTTTGAATGGAGATCACAGTACAGTTCAGATCAGGAAATTTACCCTTTTCCTCACTGTAGTGTGATCTCTCGGTTGGTATAAGTTTGTAGGGGGTATAGGGGTACAGGGGGGGGGCAACTTAAAAAAGGTAGATCTTTGTGTGTGTGTTTTTTTTTTGATGTTTGAGTTTTTGTAAACTGGATCATATGGTCTCGACCGTATGAATTTCAAGTTTCTGAAAACTCGATCAATTGTTAGGGTGTGGGGGGTGCAGGGGAACTTGCCCCCCTGCTTATATTTGGAGAAGTATAATATGGTTTATTTTTTATTTGTTTCTGTTTGTAGCTGTGCTGGCATATGTAAATGTTGGTTTCCTATATTTATTTTCAATGGCACAGGATTCAATGTTTTGAGTTTTCAGTGTTTTGAATTTTCAAGATTTTGGCCTTAGTGTTTTGAATTTCAGTGTTATGGACTTTCAGGTTCTAAAGTGAATCTATATATATATATATATATATATATATATATATATATATATATAGATAGATATAGATATAGATATATAGATATATACATATATACATATATATATATATATATATATATATATATATATATATATAGTTCCCCTTCACAATCTCGAATTACTGAATGCTCGAAATTTCAGTAACTCAAGACTGTAAAGTTGAACCAACAAAAATCCTAAAACCCACAAGCACGAAAACAAAAAATTCTGAATATACAGAACACATACACCACACAACACGCACACTATACAACCCATATCATATAAACTACAAGCCCTGCACTACATGCTATGCCCCCCCACACACCCCCACTTATATATTCTAACTCCGAGATCGCACTAATACACAAAATAAAAAACACCACACAGACATTTTACACTGCCTCGCACACGCACACAAATACAGACAAATCCAGCACTCACACTCATACTCCCACCTCCTTTCCCTAACCCACACACACAACTTGCAAAACACACACATACACTCACTTACCTTCACTTCCGTAAAACATCCCGACACACACACTTCCCATCCCATAGCTGACATGCATAAGCGCAAATTCGAGATATTTGAATTCACACTTATGCATATTCGCGCTTATGGGTTTTCGACTTTACAGTCTCGAATTACTGAATTTCGAGCATTCAGTAATTCGAGATTGTGAAGGGGAACCGTACATATATATTGGCATGGATGTGAAGGTGGAGGGGGTAAGCTCCCATGCAGCTGTTACTTGTTTACTAAGTTATCTGTTCATCAGTGCAAGCTAGCATTTATTCAAAGTGCTTTTTGACTGATTTCAAGATCCATCTGTCTATCTCTCTATATCTATCTATTTATCTATATGGTAATTCATGTGACATGTGTTTGCGTTGGGAATGTTAAGTGTGAATGTATGTTTGTGTTAGGTGTCTGTGTTATTATGTAATGTGTATGATTTGGTTTGAGTTAAGAGTTTTAGTCAGTGTTTGAGGTTTAAATTCTCATTTACTTCGTATCAGCAGTGTTTTTGTAATGGCAGTAGAGTGAGTGTTTTGTGTGTTTTTTGTTTAGTGTTTGCATTGCTAGTTGTTGTTGGTGGTGGTGTGTTTTTTTAGATGTGTGTGTGTGTGTGTGTGTGTGTGTGTGTGTGTGTGTGTGTGTGTGTGTGTGTGTGTGTGTGTGTGTGAGAATGTGTGCGTTTTTTAGCATGCTTGATTAGTGTTGGATCATGGTGCAGTGAGGACTGGGAGTATGCCATACCCCCACTGCATTCTCAGAGTTTGTATATAAAATGATTGTGTGTCACGTAATGACAGCTTCTGACAATTCACAAGCCAAAGCTCTCATTAGGTTATCGCAATCAGTTGGTTAATTATCAGCAAGCAGAATGGGAGGGCACCAAGTTGATATTTTGTCTAGGGTGCCAAAGGCTTGCTTGCATATACACATGTAGATATGTATACATGCATACATACATATATATATATATATATATATATATATATATATATATGTGCGTGTGTGTGTGTGTGTGTGTGTGTGTGTGTGTGTGTGTGTGTGTGTGTGTGTGTGTGTGTGTGTGTGTGTGTGTCTGTGTGTGCAGGCGTGTGTGTGTATATTTTATATATTTATGTATACAGATAGTTTTGTGTATATTGTAGTATCAAAACAAGGAAACATTTGCACTCTGCATGTAAAATAATAAGTTTTTATTAAAGCAGAAGGCAAAATTACAATTCAGTAATACAAAATTTTATTCACACCAGGAAATAAATAGAAAATAACACATTGACTTTGGAGTCTCTTATACCACTTTAGGTTTAGTCCCAAAATAAATTCAGGCAGCTTCTTCGTGATTGAATTCTCAGCAGACTATCTCCAGAATGTCTTAGGTTCTTTCTGGTCACAACTTGAATTCATCAGCAGAGCCCTTTTTGGCTCTCCTGGCAGCCATTCCTGCTCCCAGGTCTGGCACCCATCAACACTGAGCTGGAGCACCACATCACTGCTGTAACACCCTCATGTCATAGTGAGGGGTAACAAAAATAGAAAAATGCCATTCTCATTGCTCCCAATTCTGTTCCCTAACACCTTGTACCCAGGGTGGCTACCCCTTAGCCCCTGCCTGTTCAGCAGCACAACTTCCAGGACCTCTCTTTCAGGCATAGCACTTCCCTGCAATGAGCGGTCATTTGCTCTACTTTTTATGTATTAATCTAATCAAGTATTTGCTTGTTGCTGGTATTGTTTAAAGCAGGGATCTCAAGTAACAACCCATTGACATGTTTAGTCCAGTTCAGAAACCTTTGCCAAATTTGGAATGCATCTCTGCCGCTTAGAAAAGAGCCAGTCAGTTTGCTATGTGAACCACATTTATGTAGGAATGTAGGAACAATACTGTGTAAGAAGTCAGAGGGGCCATGAGATGCCTAGCCATATTCAGCTTTAAGGTGACACTCTTCATAGCTTAGATTGTATGTAGCAACTCTTCTGTCTGATTGGCTTGACTTTGGAGCAAATGAGAAAGAGAAAGAGAGAGAGAGAGAGAGAGAGAGAGGGAAATAAAGAGAGTGACAGGGACTTCTTGAGCACTAAATGGATGAATAGAAGAGACACAACTTTACTTCTCCTACTGGTCTGTTCTGAACTCCAGGAAGTAAAAGTACAAGACCTAAAACTTTGTTCCCTTTCTCAATGGCATGACTATGGAACCAATGAGATAGATATATATGTAGAGAGACTTCCTGAAGCACAACATGGATAAACCAATACCAGAAACTTTTCATTTCTGCTACTGACCTGTTTGAGCTCCAGTTAGTAACAATACAAAACCATTTTGCCAACAAATGTATCTTATACTGCTGCTTGTTTCAGATATCAGGTGGTTCATGCATGTTTATATAAGGCCAAATTTCTTAGTAAATGAAACATATAGCTTTATGGCATCTGGATCAAACACCCTGGCATTTTTTAGAAGCATTGAGGTGCACAATTACTGATTATTTGCTTTGCTTGTTAGAATGTGGTGATAAGTGTTTATTAGTCATCATGGTCTGTCTGTCAGTGGTCAATTATAGACAGTGTTTTTGCATGAACTTAAGCAAGATGAGCATCTTATATTCTTCAGTTTTACTGCTGGTTTAAAATGTATTACTTCGGTTAATAATGCTTGTAGTATAAGCATTGGTAAATGTTTTGATAAATATGCTGCACACTGCTATCTGAGGAAGTGACCAGCTGTAATTGGCTGGACTAGTCATGAACTCCCTTAAAATAATCAAGTTCTCAGTTAGACGGTCCTTTTTTCATTATTCTAAAATAAGCTACTACTGCTTAGAAATTTGAACAGACTTTTGTCACCTTATATGTTTTCCCATTTGTGCAATACTGCCTTCAAATTTTCAAGATTTAAAATAAATAGAAAGTCATATTCACCCTATACAAATCAAATGAAAGTGTATGTCCCACTATGTGTTCATTATCTTAGCTTCCACTGCAAAACAGGCAGATGGACCTTAAATATCTACAATTCAGACAGCAGAGGCACACATGCGTGTGCGTGCGTGAACACACACACACACACACACACACACACACACACACACACACACACACGCACACACACACACACGTACACTCTTGGTGTACTGATTGACCCATACTGAACATGGGTGTAACAGTATATTGCTCCTTATGTATATGTTAGAGAATACTTTTGGGTTCTTTAGTATGACTAAACTATTAGGTGAGTACTTTTGAGTAGCTGTTTATGGTAACAGCATGTACAACCAAATGTTGCACTGCATACCTACTATTCATAATCTTACTGCAGCTGCCTTTGTCACATCAAAATATCTACTTGAATATGCAGGTCATCTTTTACACACCATATTCAACAAGAAATGCATAATTGTACTGGTTTGTCTTGAAAGATATATTAAAAAGTAATGTGAACACATGGTTATGCAGGGAAATCATGCTTAGTAAATGAAGTAATATGCTTGGTAACAGACATGCATGCAATGCACGGTTGTCATTGCATGGTTTTGTGTGCTATAATATTATGTAAATTTAAAAACAAAATGTAATAAACTGTAATGCAGTTTTAAGGACTGCTTTTGAGCATTAAACATGTATTTGCATTAGTAGTAATGCAGTTTCAAACAGAACTCTGATGACATGCTGCAAAGCAGATGAGAAACAGCAGTGTAGTCGCAGCGTGACTGTCACTAAGTAGCAGACAGTTGATGAGGCTTAACTTGGTAGCAGAAGGTCTGACAGCAGTGGGCAAATACAAGGTGAGTACAGTAATGAGATAAGGCTGCACAGAAAGGGAAAGAGTTATGAAGCACATTTGTACTGATTAACTGTTGTGTTTTAGCCACAGATGTACCATAAACAGTTGTTAACTCATCTCTCTTCTCAGGGCTGATAATACAAAATCTGAATTAATCTACTGTTTATTTTTTAATTGTAGTATTGTAGAGCCAGAATGGAGATAGTAAACTTGAAAAACTAGACAGGAAGAAGCACAAGGTGTATATGATAAATGTAGTTTGAATGATGTTGCTATGGGGCCCAGGAAGCCATCATGTTTTGCTTGCACACAAACCTAAACAAAATGGCTGCCTAGATATTGAATAGTTGAGAAGTTTTCAGTGAGAGACATGTTAGAAGCATCTGCCATGGAAAGCAAAATTAGGGACTAGAAGGTGCATTAATCTGGATTGGAAATACTTGAGTCGGATTCCATACATTTGGTCGAATTACACATTCGAAAATGATTCCACGCATTTCACTTCACTGAAAGCTCACTTGACTGAAAGCTCACTTGGTCGAAGTTCATTTGTTCGAAAATGGAATATAGCCCCTGCCCCACTGCAGTGCAACACTGGAGTGAGAATATTAAATAAGGGGGGTGTGGGGGGCACAGCCCCCCACATTATGCCAATAGTTTTTACTAAAGATATATATATCAATGCATTTCTAATGGATATACCTTCTTATAATAGTGAATACATTAAATTTATGTGGGGGCTATGCCCCCCACATCCCACATTGTGGGGGGCTGTGCCCCCAACACACACCCCTTATTTAATATTCTCACTCCAGGGTTGCACTGCAGTGGGGCGGGGGCTATATTCCATTTTCAACCAAATGAACTTCGACCAAGTGAGCTTTCAGTCAAGTGAGCTTTCAGTGAAGTGCAATGCCTGGTATCATTTTCGACAAAGTGTAATTCGACCAAATGTATGGAATCCATTTGAATCATACTGATTACAAATAAAATGATTTCTGAAGTTATAATGGAAAAAAACATCACTGCACAGAAAAGTTATTATAGTGGTGTGCTGTTGTCATTATTTAGTAGGCAGTAAATTAAATAGTTACATTCATTTCTAAGAACATCATAATTAATGCATCACTGTAGTGCAATAGGTTGGAAAACAAATACAATTATTTTTAGTAAACCAGTGACAGCCAGCATTTTGATAATTAAAGATTTTATAAGAAATTAAAAAGATGGAGTTTATGCAGAAGCTTCACAAAGTAAAACTGTCACTTTTATTTATCTACAGTATTTTTTTCACTTTTTGCACTCCCTGTTGCCTAATGAGTATCAGGACCTTGGTGTATCTGTCATCTAAGCACCATTTGCCTTAAAGTCTTCAGTCTAAATTACAGCTTCCCCACTTCAGAGACCTCTTAATTCTATTTCTTGTTATGACTAAGCATACTTTGTACTTGCCCTTAAGCACTGGGACAGCCTTCCACGTGAAATTAGAAACAGTCAGGCACCTGAAGACCACTGCGGCTCATCTAAAAGTATGACCTGGTTGGGAGTGTCTTTTATGTACTGGCTCACTTTGCTTTTATTCTGTGTTGTTACTTTTGGTGATATTAGCCATGTGAATTCTATGTGAGTATAACTGTGGTCCTATGTATAAGTATCACACAAACTCCTTGAAACTGTGGCACATAATTTCCTGTGCATCTGTAATATGTCCATTAATATGTTTCTGGATCAAGATCAGGTTATGGGCTAGGGGCACAATCCTTATTAGCCTGTTAGCTATGCTCCAAATTGAATAACACGATAAAACTTGTCTAACCACCTCTCAAAGCATTCAGTACTGTTCACTGACTTTACAACTTTGTTGAGAAATGTATTCCCATGCTGAAATATTCTGCTGCGTAACTACTTCTTAGTGTTGTTACATTTACTGAATGTTAATAAAAGCTGTTATTCCCATCCATGCATGACAATTTTAGACTTGAACATTTAAAGAGGAGAGTATCGGTACAGGCCTTAAAGCATATAATTAAGGCTCATCTCAGCCTTCTTTAGGACAGTATAATCAGATTTAATGCTTTTAAGTCTCTCACAGTAAAGCAAGGTGTGAGCAGTACTGAGCCAGTTAGTAAGTTTACACTGTATCTTTTCTAAGGTTCCATCCACTACTGGTATTAAATCGGGGTACCGTAACGGGCATCCACATTCTACTGTTCTTATGGTAGCAATTAATGGAAGACGTACATCTTCTTCTTTTATTTTATCTATATGATGATATAACCTAGTATGTAAGAGCTCCAAATTCTAATTTCAAAGTACATTTGGCATACACAAGCTTGCCGTCAATAGATACCACAGAATTTATAAAAGGTGTACATTTTTCAGCAGTTGCCCTTTTCAAGGTGATAATAACACTGAACTTTGAATAAGCAGAGACAATGAATTTAATTTTGTTTGCATTTGTTAGCCTGTCATTTTATTTTCTACAGGTCTGTAATTCATCTAAGACTCTCTGAAGTGTAGTGACACCAATCTGACTGATAAACTTCAAAGCCTTAATGCTGCCAACATAAATGCTGTAAAAATGCCTGATTCAAAGGAGAACTCACTAAGG
>NC_056733.1:1623604424-1623611924 GCF_019279795.1 Protopterus annectens | reverse complement strand
GTGAGACAGTACACACGTATCCGGCCTTAGGCACAGGCCAACTAGGCGGTCACCTAGGACGCCGCTTTAGCAGGGGCACTTTTCCAGTATTTATTTGATGTAGGCAGACCAGGATGGGAGCACCAGATAGTGTGGTGGGGGGCGCTGTGGAGCTGTTTTGCCTAGGGCACCAGATGACCTAAGGCCACTCCTGAGTACACATTTTGGATTTAACTAAAGAGTACCAAAATCATTAATTTTCAGTATAACGTGAAGTTCATTTGTTTGAGGATCATTGCTACAAAAATTGTTTATATGGCTTGCAGCTAAGCAACCCATTTAAATTTACTGTGACTCAGAGCTACAGACAACTACTATCCAACCAGCATAACTGGGTGCTGTCAGATAGATGCTTGTATTTATGGAAACTTTCATATGAGTAGCATTGTCCTCTGAGTTACATTGCCTCGAAAAATTAACAATTGTTATAGTTTTGGTGGCAGCTCAAACATCTGAAACATACATATATGCAGATAGTTACTCCCCCATATCATTTATTTTTGAGTTGGTTTTCTTGTTGGCATGCATGTTGCAACCTGAGAAATATTTACTATAACAATCATTTTGGGGCAAATCAGTGAAATGAAAGACACATATCTGTAAACATTAATCCCTCCATCACTTTTTCTTAAAGGACCACTATGGATACATAGTGAAAAAACATGTAGTTGTATTTAGTTAAGAAGTTCTACACAGTCCAAACCTACCAGAAGCACAAGTACTGTTTATCATTAACTTTAATCTTTTTTTTTCCTAACTAGTAATGCTTTCCTAGAAGTAAACATGCTGACACAATCCTGTATTCCAGAAAAGCAACTTCTCAGTGAGGGCACAGCTAATGCATTTATAATGTCATGGCCTCTATTATCAGATTACAATTTCAATCACTTAGAGAGGAAGTACTGAAAAAGACTGCTAAGTCTGAGAATCCTTAGCAGGTATGTCAGTGACTGATTTACTACAACTCATACAGATTTCATCATCTTCTTTCAAGCTGTTCTCGTTAGGGGTCGCCACAGCGGATCATCTGTTTCCATTTCTTCCTGTCCTCTGCATCATGCATGTCCTCTCTCACCACATCCATAAACCTTATTTTAGGTCTTCCTCTTTTCCTCTTACCTGGCAGTTCCATCCTTAGCATCCTTTTCCCAATATACCCAGCATCCCTCCTCAGCACATGTCCAAACCAAAGCAGTCTCGCCTCTCTTGCTTTGTCTCCAAACTGTCCAACCTGAGCTGACCCTCTAATATACTGATTCCAAATCCTGTCCATCCCAGTCACACCCAGTGCAAATCTTAATATCTTTAACTCTGCCACATCCAGCTCTGACTCCTGCCTTTTTGTCAATGCCACAGTCTCAAACCCATATAACATAGCTGGTCTCACTACCCTCTTGTAGACCTTCCCTTTCACTTTTACTGGTACCCATTTGTCACAAATCACTCCTGACACTCTTCTCCACCCATTCCACCCTGCCTGTACTCTCTTCTTCACCTCTCTTCTACACTCACCATTACTCTGAACTGTTGATCCCAAGTACTTAAACTCATCCTCCTTTACCAACTCTACTCCCTGCATCCTCACCATTCTTCTGCCCTCCCTCTCATTTACCCACATATATTCTGTTTTAGCCCTGTTGACCTTCATAACTCTCCTCTCTAAAGCATATCTCCATCTCTCCAGGGTCTCCTCAACCTGGGCCCTACTCTCACTACATATCACAATGTCATCTGCAAACATCATAGTCCACTGGGCCTCCTGTCTGATCTCATCTGTCAACCTGTCCATCACCACTGCAAATAAGAAAGGGCTCAGAGCTGCTCCTTGATGTAATCCCACCTCCACCTTAAACGTATCTGTTACTTCCACCGCAGTCCTCACCAATGTCACACTACCCTCGTACATATCCTGTACCACTCTTACATACTTCTCTGCCACTCCCGACTTCCTCATACAATACCACAACTCTTCTCTAGGCATCCTGTCATATGCTTTCTCTAAGTCCACAAAGACACAATGCTACTCCTTCTGACCTTCTCTGTATTTCTCCAACAACACTGCATATGTTGTGCTCTTTCCTGGCATGAAACCATACTGCTCACTAATCATCACCTCCCTTCTTAACCTAGCTTCCACTACTCTTTCCCATAACTTCAAGCTGTGACTGATCAATTTTATCCCTCTGTGGTTACTGCAGCTCTGCACATCACCCTTATTCTTAAAGATAGGTACCAAAACACTTTTTCTCCACTCCTCAGGCATCCCCTGACTTTCCAAAATTTCATTAAACAATCTGGTTAAAAATTCCACTGCCATTTCTCCTAAGCACCTCCATGCTTCCACTGGTATGTCATCTGGGCCAGCAGACTTTCCATTCTTCATCCGCTTCATAGCTGTCCTTACTTCCTCCTTGCTAATCTGTTTCACTTCCTGATTCACTACCCCTACATCGTCCAACCTTCTCTCTCTCTCATTCTCTTCATTCATCAGCCCTTCAAAGTACTCTTTCCATCTACTCAACACACTCTCCTCACTTGTGAGTACGTTTCCCACACTGTCCTTTATCACCCTTACCTGCTGCACATCTTTCCCAGCTCTGTCCCTCTGTCTAGCCAATTTGTACAGATCCTTTTCTCCCTCTTTAGTGTCCAATCTCTCATACAACTCTCCATATGCCTTATCCTTAGCCTTCGCCACCTCTCTCTTTGCCATGCACCTCATCTCCTTATACTCATGTCTACTTTCTTCATCTCTTTGACAATCCCACTTCTTCTTTGCCAGCCTCTTCCTCTGTATACTCTCCTGTACTTCCTCATTCCACCACCAGGTTTCCTTGCCCTCCTTCCTCTGTCCAGACGTCACACCAAGCACCTTTCTATCTGTCTCCCTTACTAGCTCTGCTGTAGTTACCCAGCTATTCAGTAACTCTTCACAGCCTCCCAGTGCCTATCTTAACTCTTCCCTGAACTCCACCTCACAATCACCCTTTTTTAACTTCCACCATTTAATCCTTGGCACCGCTTTCACACTCCTCCTCCTCTTCTTGATCACCAATGTCATCCTACAGACCACCATTCTATGCTGCTTAACTACACTTTCCCCTGTCGCCACTTTACTGTCTCCAATCTCCTTCAGACTGGCCTTTCTACATAGGATATAATCCGCCTGTGTGCATCTTCCTCCACTCTTGTACGTCACCCTATGCTCCTCTCTCTTCTTAAAATATGTATTCACCACAGCCATGTCCATCCTATTCGCAAAATCCACAATCATCTGACCTTCTGCATTCCTCTCCTTAACACCATACCTACACATCACTTCCTCATCCCCTCTTTTCACTTCACCAACATGCCCATTGAAGTCCACTCCAATCACTAGTCTCTCACCCTTGGGTACACTCACCACCACTTCATCCAACTCACTCCAAAGTTTTTCTTTCTCATCCATCGCACACCCAACTTGTGGAGTATATGCACAAGGCATATGAGTAAGGCCCCCGAGCCGACGGAAAACAGTACTCAAGCCGCTGAATCACTTACAAATGCCTTCTACCAGCACCTGCAGGACTGCATGGATAAGGCAATCCCAAGCAAAACAAAGACTCTTTGTACCAAAGGCAAGCGTCCACTCTGGTGGACCCCAGCCATAAACAAACTCTACAACAAAAGGAGGAAGCTACTACAAGATAGAGCAAAATCCTTAAAAGGTAAGACACCCTTGATCACTATAAGTAAAAAACTAAGAGCTCTCATAAAATCATCCAAAGCAAATTTTGAGAGAAAAATAGCTAAAGACTCAAAAGACAATCATAAGGCCTTCTTTAGCTATGTTAGAAACCTGGGAGGAAACTCCCAGATATGCTCAGAACTAGTTCAAAATGATGTGAAGATTACTGATCCTACAGACATTGCCAACATACTGGCTGACAGGTTCAGTGCAAACTTCTCCCCTCCCCAAAAGGAGAGATATCTATACCAGCGATTGCAGCCCCCAAACATCTCCAACGCCCAAGTGAGAACTGCTCTCTCCAAAGCAAAAACACAGCATCCATGGGACCTGATGGTGTCCCCGGCTGTGTGCTCCACGAACTCAACGAGGAATTAAACCCACAGCTAGGACAGCTGTTTAATCATAGTCTTACCTCTGGATACGCACCCAGGAGTGGTGCACTGCAACTGTGGTCCCACTTCACAAAGGCGGTGCCTCCACCGACCCTGGAAATTACCGCCCATTAGCTTGACAAGCCTTATCTGCAAAGCCATGGAGAGGATCATAATGGACCTCATAAATAAAGACATAGGGAATTTGCAGACTTTGGATCCATCCCAGTTTGGCTTTGTCAAAGGCAGATCATGCCTTCTAAACTTGGTTGACTTTTTCGAAACAGTCACCAAAGCCATTGATGAGGGAAAGGCAGTCCATACAGCCTACCTCGATCTGGCGAAGGCCTTTGATACAATACCCCACTCGGGTATCATTGAAAAACTCATCAGCTTAAATGTTAACCCATACATCACAAGATGGGTTGCAAACTGGCTGAGTGACAGAACCCACAGGGTCAGAGTTGCTGGCGCCATGTCAGACTCAAAGCCTGTCACAAGTGGTGTACCACAGTGCTCAGTCCTGGGCCCACTCTTGTTTGGCATCTACTTTTCCGAAGTACAAGCAAACACAGGAGGGTTATGGCTGACAAAGTTTGCAGATGACTGCAAACTGGGCCACAGTAGAAAACACATCTGACACAGATATCCTTCAGAAGGGTCTCACAGAAACGGATAACTGGTGCCAGAGCCATGGCCTAAAGTTAAATGCCAAAAAATGCATAGTCATACCCTTCGGGAAAAACAAGGTTACCCCTAGCTACCAAATAGGTGGCAATCCACTGAGTACAGAAGAAGTTATCAGGGACCTGGGGACCCAGGTTGATAGTAGTCTGTCATTCGACACCCATGTAGCTAAAGTAGTTAGGAAGACCTTCTACATTGCCCACCTTATCATGAAGGGATTCTCATCTAGATCAAGGGAGGTCATAGTCTCCCTATACTCATCACTCATCAGACCAATGATTGAGTACAATGCCCCATTCGAATGTATCTGACCCGACACTTGCAGCAGCTGGAGAGGCCACAAAAGTTCCTCACCAAAAGGATAAAGGGTCTCAAACATCTGTCCTATGCTGCCCGACTGAAAGAACTCCAGCTCTATTCAGTCGCTACGCTTGCTCAGAGGTGACCTTTGCCTAACATACAAGGCCATGTCAAACCCAGATTTGATGAATATGCTTCACCTCAAAAATCTAGATCCGTCAGAGCCACAAGGGCGGGAGACTTAAACCTCGACACGGCTATTAATAGGACGTGCTGGAGGGATAGATTCATCACCCAAAGACTCCCTATGCTGTGGAATAAAATCCCGGTATATGTGAGGCAGAGCACCTCGCTGGCCTTGTTCAAGAGAAATCTTGACCAATGGATGGGAGATCGCAGATATACCCCAGGGATTACCTCAGTGTCACTGCTCAACAGAGGCACAGCAAAATAATGGGTATAGTTCCCCATACTAAAGGGGTGGCGTAAGCCACAAAACTATGGGCTAGGCTTGTAAATGCCCTCGGGCAGATAGCCTAGTATGAACCTATGAACCTATGAACCTATGAACAACATTCATCATTACACCATCAATTTCAAGCTTCATAAACATCACTCTATCAGACACTCTCTTCACCTCTAAAACACTTTTGGCATACTCTCCCTTTATGATAATGCCTACCCCATTTCTCTTGCCATCCACACCATGATAGAACAATTTGAACCCACCTCCTATACACCTGGCCTCATTTCCCTTCCATCTGGTCTCTTGCACACACAATATATCAACCTTCCTTCTCTCCTATCATATCAACTAGCTCTCTCCCTATACCAGTCATACTGTCAACATTCAAAGTTCCTACCCTCATTACTACACTCCTAACCTTCCTCCTCTCTTTCTGCCTTTGGGCATGTCTTCCCCCTCTTCTTCTCCTTTGGCCAACAGTAGCCCAATTTCCGCCAGCACCCTGCTGGCTAACAGTACAGGTGGCAGTCATTGTTAACCCAGTCCTCGGCCGATCCGGTATGGAAATATGAAATGTACTCTGCATAAGTCATCTGGCAGAGGTTTCACGCCGGATGTCCTTCCTGACGCAACCCTCCCCATTTATCCGGGCTTGGGACTGGCACAAAGAAATGCACTGGCTTGTGTATCCCCAGTGGCTGGGGATCTCATGCATGTTACACATCTTTAAAAAAAGTGATTGATAAGGTGAGACCACAAAGCTGAGTTCATGCAGCCTTTATAAAAACTTAATTTGAGTTTCAGGTACTGTCTCAACCCTCTTTTCCCCTGCCACTTACCTTGGTTAGCCAGAGAAGCATATTTCCTTCCCTAGAAATCTTCAGCTAATTAGTCAGTCATAAATGACAGTACACATCAAAAAGATCATGGGGTAAGGCCCTGCCAGCAAAACTGTACAATTATAGTCTTAGTTTTTTTGTTTTTCTTGCAGCAGTTGCAAATTAGACAACATGTTCATGAAACTTGGGTACTCACAGATCAAAGCATCCCTGGAAATTGCATAGTAAAATACACAATTGGAAATATACATTTGCTTCTCACAAAAATAGCTATGCACAATAACAGTAACAGTTGTTTATCATTTAGTGTTTTTTTATTTCCCACAGAGCTTGCATAAAATGCTTTTGTGTGCTACTTCTTAGTGGCCAGCAGTGTTGGAAACAGGATCTCAGCATGTGAACCATATCTGTAGAATGGCTGAGTGCAGTGTATATGCGAATGTGTTTGTAAATGCCTATGTATATGTCTCCTAGCTTAGAATGGCTGACTGTCTGTTTTCTGTTGCAACGGTGACTGCAGGTCTTTTTTTATGCTATTTGCTTCATGTCCCTTCCTCACTACTTAATTTCTTTGTCATGGGGATGCATGCTTAAAATTTAATCAGGAGGTTTTTTTTACCTATTTGGCTGCCTTTTACTGTTCCTGATCAGGTTGTACTTAAAACTGAGATATGATACTTTTATGACTGTAAAGTGTACTTTCTGATTTCTGTTTTATTTCCTTTTCAGTGTTATTTTTTATGTAATGTATTTGAGCTATGGTGTTTGTGTGTTTCAGCAGTTGTTGCTTTTTTTTTATTGATTTATCAGTTTATTTGTTTGTTTTTTGTTCACTGTGCAATTTATTGCTGAGTTCTATTCTTTTGCACATAGTTTATTTTTTGTGCTTAGAGTATTTCTGTGTTGGATAGGTAGGTGTCTCCCACTTAATGGCTTTTTAGGATGGTTGCATACCTGTCAACTGTCAAGATTTTTGCAGAATGTCCAGATTTTTGCCTCATATTTGTGGTATGTTCCTCATAAAATTTTGCTTTTCTAGCAAATCACTGGCAAATCATTGAGGACTGA